>NC_057404.1:59982539-60028740 GCF_019320065.1 Cervus canadensis
GATGACACCACCCTTATGGCAGAAAGAAGAACTTATGAAGAAGTTCTTCATAAGAAGAACTAAAGAGCCTTATGAAGAAGAACTAAAGAGCCTCTTGATGAAAGTAAAAGAAGAGAGTGAAAAAGTTGTCTTAAAGCTCAACATTCAGAAAACTAAGATCGTTGCATCAGGTCCCATCACTTCATGGCAAATAGATGGGGAAACAGTGGCAGACTATCTTTTTGGGCTCCAAAATCACTATGATGGTGACTGCAGCCATGAAATTAAAAGACGCTTACTCCTTGGAAGAAAATTTATGACCAACCTAGACAGCATATAAAAAACAGAGACATTACTTTGCCAACAAAGGTCCATCTAGTCAAGGCTATGGTTTTTCCAGTAGTCATGTATGGATGTGACAGTTGGACTATAAAGAAAGCTGAGTGCCAAAGAATTGATGCTTTTGAACTGTGGTGTTGGAGAAGACTCTTGAGAGTCCCTTGGACTGCAAGAAGATCCACCCAGTCAATCCTAGAGGAAATCAGGCCTGAATTTTCACTGGAAAGACTGATGCTGAAGCTGAAACTCCAATACTTTGGCCACCTGATGCAAAGAACTGACTCATTTGAAAAGACCCCAATGCTGGGAAAGATTGAGGATGGGAGGAGAAGTGGATGACAGAGGATGAGATGGTTGGATGACATCACCGACTCAATGGACATGGGTTTGGGTAAACTCTGGGAGTTGGTGATGGACACTGAGGCCTGGCATGCTGCAGTCCATGGGGTCACAAAGAGTCGGACTTGACTGGACGACTGAATTAACTGAACTGATCATCCTTCAGTGACCTCCTGGCCATATATACAGAGAAAATCATAATTCAAAAGATACCTGAGTGTTCATTGCAGCATTATTTACAATAGTCAAGATGTGGAAGAAATCTAATTTGTCTGATAGACAAATGAATAAAGAAAATGTGCTCCATATATACAGTGTAATATAACTCAACCATAAAAAGTGAG
Organism: Cervus canadensis; assembly: GCF_019320065.1. Taxonomy (NCBI): domain Eukaryota; kingdom Metazoa; phylum Chordata; class Mammalia; order Artiodactyla; family Cervidae; genus Cervus; species Cervus canadensis. The sequence goes on from NC_057404.1 coordinate 59,983,541, forward strand.
AAGAGTCAAATCAGTAAGATTAGAAATTAAAAAGAAGAAATTACAACAGATAATTAAGAAATACAAGGATCATAAGAGACTATGAGCAACTGTATGCTAATAAATTGGACAACCTGTAAGAAACAGACAAATTGTTAGAAAAGTGCAACCTTCCAAGACTGAACTAGGAAGAAATATAAAATATGAGCAGACCAGTCACAAGCACTGAAATTGAAACTGTGATCAGAAATCTTCCACAAACAAAAGCCCAGAGCCAGATGGCTTTACAGGTGAATTGTATCAGATATTTAGAGAAGAGCTAACACCTATCCAGGTCAAACTCTTTCTAAAAATTGCAGAGGGAGGAAAACTCTCAAAGTCATTCTATGGGGCCCCCATCACCTTGATACCAAAACCAAAGATATCACAAAAAAAGAAAATTACAGGCCAATGTCACCGATGAACATAGATTCCAAAATCCTCAACAAGATCCTTGCAAACAGAACACAACAACCCATTAAAAAGATTATACACCATGATCAAGTGGGGTTTATCCCAGGGATGCAAGGATTCCTCAATATATGCAAATTAATGTGATATACCATATTAACAAATTGAAAGATAAAAACCATGTGATCATCTCAATGGATGCAGAGAAAGATTTTGACAAAATTCAATACTCATTTATGATTAAAAATACTCTCCAGAAAAAAAGAAAAGAAGGAACCAAACTCAACATAATAAAGGCCATATATGGATTCCCTGGTGGCTCAGCTGGTAAAGAAGCCGCCTGCAATGTGGGAGACCTGGGTTTGATCCCTGGGCTGGGAAGATCCCCTGGAGAAGGGAAAGGCTACCCACTCCAATATTCTGGCCTGGAGAACTTCATGGACTGTATAGTCCATGGGGTGGCAAAGAGTCAGACACGACTGAGGGACTTTCACTCACTCACTTCACAACATATGCACAGCAAACATTTCTCTCAATAGTGAAAAACTGAAAGCATTTCCTCTAAGATTAGTAACAAGACAAGATGACCACTCTCATCACTGTTATTCAATATAGTTTTGGAAGTCCTAGTCATGGCAGTCAGAGAGGAAAAGGAAATAAAAGTAATCCAGATTGGAAAAGAAGTGAAACTCTCACTGTTTGCAAATGATATGATACTATACATAGAAAATCCTGAAGATGCCACCAGAAAATTACTAGAGCTAATCAATGAATTTAGTAAAGTTGCAAGATACAAAATCATTGCATAGAAATCCCCTGCATTCCTATACACTAACTGAAAAATCAGGGAGACAAATTAAGGAAACAATCTCATTCACCAATGTAATAAAATACCTAGGAAAAACCTACTCAAAGAAACAGAAGACCTGTATGCAGAAAACCATAAGACACTGATGAAAGAAATCAAAGATGACACAGATGTAAAGATATACCATGTTCTTGGATTGCAAGAATCAATATTGTGAAAGTGACTATAATACCCAAGGCAATCTACAGAGTCATAACACCTATCAAGTTACCAATGGCATTTTTCACAGAACTAAAACAAAAAAGTTTATAATTTGTATGAAAACACAAGAGACCCTAAAGGGCTAAAGCAACTTTGAGAAAGGAGAATGGAACTGGAGGAATCAACCTTCCTGACTTTAGACTATATTACAAAGCTTGTCATTAAGATAATATGGTAGTGGCACAAAAACAGAAATATAGAGCAATGGAACAAGAAAGAAAGCCCAGAGATAAACCCATGCACATATGGGCACCTTACCATTGATAAAGGAGGCAAAAATATACAATGGAGAAAACACAGCCTCTTCAAAATGAAGAGTGGTGCCTCTTCAAAAAAAAGTGGTGCTGGGAAAACTGGATAGCTACACTTAAAAGAATGAAATTAGAGCAATCCCTAACACTGTATGCAAAAATAAACTCAAGATGGATTAAAGGCTTAAGTGTAAGGCCAGAAACTATGAACCTCTTAGAGGAAAGCATAGGCAGTTCTCTTTGACATAAATCCCAGCAAGATCCTCTCTGACCCACCTCCTAGAATAATGGGAATAAAAATAAACAATTGTGATCTTATTAAACTTAAAAGCTTTTGCACAGCAATGAAAACTATAAACAAAGTGAAAAGGCAACCCAGAGAATGAAGAAAACAATTGCAAACAAAGTATCTGACAAAGGATTAATCTCCAAAATACATAAGTAGCTCATATAGTTCAATATTATAAAAACAAGCAACAAAATAAAAAAGTGGTCAGAAGACCTAAACAGACTTTTTCAAAGAAGACATACAGATGTCCAATAAACACATGAAAAGGTGCTCAATATTACTCATTGTTAGAGAAATGCAAATCAAAACTATGAGTTATCATCTCACACCAATCAGAGTGGCCATCATCAAAAAATCTAAACAGTAAATGCTGGACAGGGTGTGGAGAAAGCAAACCTTCATGTGCGGTTGGTAACGTAAACTGATACAGACATTTTGGAGAACATATGGAGATTCCTTTAAAAAATCTACTGTATGACCCAGAAATCCCACTACTGGGCCTATGCCCTGAGAAAACCAGAACTCAAAAGACACATAAACCCAACGTTCATTGCAGCACTATTTACAATACCTAGAACATGGACACAACCTACATGTCCATCAACAGATGAAAATATGAAGAAGATGTGGTACACACACACACACACACATACACACACACACACAATGGAATATTACTCAGCCATATAAAGAAACAAATCTGAGTCAGTTGTAGTGAGGTGGATGAACCTAGAGCCTGTTATACAGAGTTAAATTAGTCAGAAAGAGAAAAATAAATATTGTATATTAAAGTATACATATGGAGTCTGGAAAAATGGTACTGATGAACCCATTTGCAGGGAAGGAATAAACACACAGATATAGAGAACAGACTTATGGACATGAGGCGAAGGTGGGACAAATTGAGAAAGTAGCATTGATATACATACACTATCATGTGTAAAATAGCTAGCTAGTTGATATATAGGGAAGTTGATATATAACACAGGGAGCCCAGCCTGGTACTTTGTGATGACCTAGAGGGGTGGGATTGGAGGAGGGGAGGAGGGTGTGTGGGGGCATGTGTATGTGTGTGTGTGTGTGTGTGTGTGTGTGTGTGTGTATAATTATGACTGATTTGCATTATTTTACAGCTGAAACCAACATGACATTTTAAAGCAGTTTTTCTCCAATAAAAAATAGATTTTAAAAAGAAAATTTGGTACAGGTATACAATGGAATATAAATCAACCATCACAAAGAATGAAATAAGGTCATCTGCAGCAACATGGATGGGTCTAGATTTTATCATACTCATCAAAGTTAGTCAGAGAAAGACAAATAGCATATAATACCATTTACTTGTGGAATCTCATAAAATGATACCAATGAACTTCTTCACAAAACAGAAACAGAGTCAAAGACTTCAAAAAAACCTTATGGTTACCAAAACGGAAATGTGGTGTGTGGGGGGGAATAAATTAGGAGTTTGGTATTAAAATATACACATTATTGTCCATAAAATAGATGATCAACAAGGACCTATATATACACATAGCACAGGGAACTCCACCCAATATATGAGAGGAGAATCTAGAAAAGAATGAATATACATACATGTATATCAAATCATCATGTTATACACCTTAAATTTACACAATATTTTATCTCAAATATATCTCAATAAACTGGGAAAGATAACGTACCTCTTTAGATGTAAGGACTAAGGGAGATATGTGTATAACTTGCCTTTTTTTAAAAAAAAAAAAAGGTTTTGTTCTCTTTTATTTACTCACAACACATCAGTACAATAGAGGTCAAATCCAGTTTGCTGGAGGCCATTTAAACTTACCTGATCAAGGAAGATACCTTTAAAATGATGCTTTTATAGCCCAAATGAAATTAAATCAACCAAATAGGAGGCAGCAAAGTCCTTTTAAGTATCTCAAAAACCACATTTCCATGCAACAAAAAGGAAAACGCAACATAAAAATTTCCAGTGGAAAGAAAACATGGCAGGTCTGGGAAGAATTAGGTTCTGCATTTAACAGGCTCCATGGACTACTATATTCTTTGAAGACAAAAGTGGAGAAGTTCTATACAGTCAGCAAAAACAAGACAAGGAGCTGACTGTGGCTCAGATCATGAACTCCTGATTGCCAAATTCAGACTGAAAGAAAGAAGGGAAAATCACTTGACTATTCAGGTATGACCTAAATCAAATTCTTTACAATTATACAGTAGAAATGACAAATAGATTCAAAGGATTAGATCTGATAGAGTGCCCGAAGAACTATGGACAGAGGCTTGTGACATTGTACAGGAGACAGGGATCAAGACCATCCCCAAGAAAAAGAAATGCAAAATAGAAAAATGGCTGTCTGAGGAGGCCTTACAAATAGCTGTGAAAAGAAGAGAACCGAAAAGGAAAGATATACCCATTTGAATGCAGAGTTCCAAAGAATAGCAAAGAGAGATAAGAAATCCTTCCTCAGAGATCAATGCAAAGAAATAGAGGAAAACAACTGAATGGGAAAGACTAGAGATCTCTTCAAGAAAATTAGAGATGCCAAGGCAACATTTCATTCAAGGATGGGCACAATAAAAGACAGAAACGATATTGACCTAACAGAAGCAGAAGATAAGAGGTAGCAAGAATACACAGAAGAACTATATAAAAAGATTTTCATGACCCAGATAATGTGATCTGGATGATGGTGTGATCACTCACCTAGAGCCAGACATCCTGGAATGCAAAGTCAAGTGGGCCTTAGGAAGCATCACTACGAACAAAATTAGTGGAGGTGATGGAATCCCAGTTGAGCTATTTCAAATCCTAAAAGATGATGCTGTGAAAGTGTTGCACTCAGTATACAGCAAATTTGGAAAACTCAGTGGCCACAGGACTAGAAAATCTCAGTTTTCATTCCAATCCCAAAGAAAGGCAATGCCAAAGAATGTTCAAACTACTGCACAATTGCACTCATCTCACACACTAGTAAAGTAATGTTCAAAATTCTCCAAGCCAGGCTTCAGCAATATGTGAACAGTGAACTTCCAGATGGTCAAGCTGGATTAAAAGGCAGAGGAAACAGTGATCAAATTGCCAACATCCGATGGATCATCGAAAATGCAAGAGAGTTCCAGAAAAACATCTGCTTTATTGACTAGGCTAAAGCCTTTGACTGTGTGGACCACAAGAAACTGTGGAAAATTCTGAAAGAACTTATATGCAGAGTACATCATGAGAAATGCTGAGCTGGATGAAGCACAAGCTGGAATCAAGATTGTCAGGAGAAATAACCTCAGATATGCAGATGATGCCACACTTATGGCAGAAAGCGAAGAAGAACTAAAGAGCCTCTTGACTAAAGTGAAAGAGGAGAGTGAAAAAGTTGTCTTACACTCAACATTTAGAAAACTCTTATCATGGCATCCAGTCACATTACTTCATGGCAAATAGATGGAGAAACAGTGGAAACAGTGACAGATTTTATCTTTTTGGGCTCCAAAATCACTGCAGATGGTGACTGCAGCCATGAAATTAAAAGACACTTGCTCCTTGGAAGAAAAGATATGACCAATCTAGACAGCATGATGAAAAGCAGAGACATTACCTTGCCATCAAAGTTCCATCTAGTCAAAACTCTGGTTTTTCCAGTAGTCATGTATGGATGTGAGAGTTGGATTATAAAGAAAGCTGAGCCCTGAAAAATTGATGCTTTTGAACTGTGGTGATAGAGAAGACTTTTTTTTTTTAATTTGCTTATTTTAATTGGAGGCTAATTACTTTACAATATTTTAGTGGTTTTGCCATACATTGACATGAATCAGCCATGGGTGTACAAGTATTCCCCATCCTGAACCCCCCTCCCACCTCCCTCCCCATCCCATCCCTCAGGGTCATCCCAGTGCACCAGCCCTGAGCACCCTGTCTGATGCACAAACCTGGACTGGCGATCTGTTTCACATTTGATAAAGTCCCTTGGACTGCAAGGACATCCAACCAGTCAATCCTAAAGGAAATCAGTCCTGAATATTCATTGGAAGGGCTGATGCTGAAGCTGAAACTCCAAGACTTGGGCCACCTGATGTAAAGAACTAACTCATTGTAAAAGACCCTGCTGCTGGGAAAGATTGAAGGCGGGAGGAGAAGGGGACGACAGAGGATGAGATGGTTGGATGGCATCACTAACTCAATGGACACAAGTTTGAGTAAACTCTGGGAGTTGGTGATAGACAGGGAGGCCTGGCGTGCTGCAGTCCATGGGGTTGCAAAGAGTCGGACACAACTGAGCGACTGAACTGAACTGAATGGATTATTCCATTGACCACTTGCATACCACAATCACTTATCCATGTTAACATTTGTGAACTTGAGATCTGTGAAATTAAAAATTCATTGCATTACTTGGGGTTGTTAAATGCAGACTCATTCTGTCAATTATCTTATGTCTCTTCCCTGCCAGCTCCAATCAGGGACGTCTCCTACGAAGCCAGAACTGTGAATCTTGGAGAACGACAGCCATTCAGATTCAGGGCCCTGATGGTTTGCTATAAGTTGAATATGTTATAGCTATAGGAGGTAGAGAATCAGCTAGTCTTCTTTCTTGGATAAAGATGATCATCTGATTTGTCAACATTTTATTCAGAAAAACAATTATAATATATTTGATAAATTTAATAAGTATCAGCATCCTTCCTTGTCCTTTCCAGTTTATTGTATATTTACATTTATTTTCTGGGAGATGTACCTGGAACTTTTGGTTTGCATCTTGATGTGAAATCAAGTCATGCTAAGCAATTTCTTATAATTATCCTATTTAATCCTCACAACAACCTTATGTAATTGATATTATAATCCCCATTTCACAGGCAAGGAAACTAAGACTAAAGCACTGTGCTCAAAGTTATTTAGATGGTATGTGATTCTGTACATAGAACATGATAAAGAGAGGCACAAGACAAGTAATAGAAAAATAGAAAGGTTTTTTTCTTTTGGAAGTTTTAAATTAACATGGAAGAAACACATTTTAACTATTAGCTTTTTAAGAATAGAAGTTATATTATATGGTAGTTTCCTTTATTAGATCAAAGCAGTATCTGTGTGTGCATCCTTTAAATTTTGACATCTGAAATTTGGTCATGCTCTTGTCTGAAAAAGGACATGCCTTTTCTGTGACCTTATAGGAAAACTTGAATATAATTAAAGTCAGCATCAGATAGTAGAGTTTGTTGGCAATATACGAAATATGTTGTATAGGCATTTTGCTAAGTATTTTCTCTTAAGCATTTTTAAAAGTTTTTAAATATCTGACTTTTACTTCTAAAGAAACAGAATGAAACTCTTATTTTACATTCTTTTCAGAAAATCTATTACATGTCAATTACCTAAGGCCTGGTTGGCTCTATCCCAGACTCTAGACCTGGTAATGGTTTTCCCAGGGAGGATTCTAGTCCTCTGGTCAAGAATTGTCAGAAAAACTTCCTCAAATCATGTTAGACTGAAGTAATTATTATAAGTGCTGCTTCTTCTGGGTTATCCAAGACAGGTATTTCAGAGCTGGTTCCTCACAATGCAGTTTAAAGAACAATAATGTACACTTTCTGAACATTTATCCTTTCTCCACAGCTCTTTTTTTTTGTGTCTAGAAGACAGAAATGTCTGTTTTGTCAAGAAAGATTTGGCACACGGTTTGTTTTAATAATAGCCCTTGTTTGTTTTCACGGGGCTCCTTTTATAGCTCTCATATTAATTTAGAAGGAGATATTTCTTAGCAGAACATCCATTAAAGCACATGACTCATGATAGGATCATCACTGTCTTGTGGAACAATCCAGTACTTTCATGCAGTTGATCCGATTTATGAGCTTTAATACAAATAGGCTTACTTTCATTGATTCCTAAATTGAACTTTGGGGAAACTCATTAATTAAACTGTATAGAAAATATACAGATATCACTGATCCTTCAGTTCTCTATCTGCGCAATGGGGAGAGTTGATGGTATTTGCCTAATTTCTATAGATACTGTTATTAGGGGGCATAGAGATTCCTTTTTGCTGCTCTAACAATTTGCTACAAACTTAATGGCTCCAATTTGTTAATTTACAATACAAATTTATTAATTTACAGTTTTGGAGAATGGGAGTCTGATATTTGTCTTAAATGGCTAAAGGATTTAAGCAAATCTGTGCTCTTTTTGAAAGCTCTAGGGAAAAATCCATTTTATTATCTTTCCAAGCTATTTGAGGCCACATTTACCTTGTGACCCTTTCCTCGGTCTCTGGGACTAATGGTGTAGCATCTTCAAATACCTGATTTCCATCACCCCTTTCCTTTCTTGATTCTGACACTCTGGCTTCCCTCCTATAAAGACACTTGTGATTTCACTGAGCATACTAAAAAAATTCAGGGTCATCTCTCATCTAAAGTTCCTTAACTTCACGGTGTCTACAAAATCTCTTTTGCCATGGAGAATATCAGATAGAGGGGATTAGTATGTGGACATCTTTGGAGGGTCATTATTCTGCCTACCACAGAGGGTGTACTGATTAAATGTCTGTGGTGTTAACTTTTGCTTACACACAACATGAACATATATGCCTGCACAAATGAATGCATTTAACAATTGGCTTGGGATGAGAAGGGAATACATATAGCACAGCCTTCTTGGAAGCTACATGCTTTCAGTGATATAAAGGATGTGATTCTAAAGACACCAGTCATGGAACAGATTTTCTTAATGGGTCAGCAAAGACACTACACAAAAACTTCCCTTTCCTGGGGCTGAGAAAGTATCACAAGGGATCTGATGAACCCTCATATGTATGCAGAAAGCAAGAGACTACTGCTCATGAGGCATGTGGCTGCATTTTATCACAGCTCAGAAATTCCCTTATATTTGAAGGATTTTTTCCCTGCTGTCTGACTTGCCAGCAAAGTTGCATTGTACAACATGTCAACTCAGTGAATATTTTCTGCTCACTGTAGACTCTGTGCCTTCAGACTTTAAGAAACAGAGGAACTTTAGACATGTTCTAATCCAACTGTAGTATTTTACAAATGAATAGACACACAGAGGCTAATTAACCTTCCCAGAGTCACACGGCAGCATTTGAGTTACAATCAGGGCTCTAACTTGACACATACTCCGGGACATTAACTTCTATGCCAGGAAACCTCTGACTTCTGTCTTCAGAGAAGGTGGATATGAGGTTAAATTTGGATGTGAAAGCTTTATTTTCAGTGTAAATAGATGGGAGTTAGTGCTAGTTTCTGAAATTCAGAGACTTTCTTTTAATTAGGACCACTGATGTTTAAACTAAAATGAATATTTTCACACTTAAATCTATACTCCACAGGTCTAATAATCAATCATTTGTACAATTTTTATTGCATCTACCATCATCTGGTAAAATGGTTATTATTCTCTGTAATGCTTCAAACAGTGCAAAGAAGTAGAGGAAAACAACAGAATGGGAAAGACTAGCAATCTCTTCAAGAAAATTGGAGATATCAAGGTAATATTTCATGCAAAGATGGACACAATAAAGGACAGAAATAGTAAAGACTTAACAGAAGCAGAAGAGATTAAAAAGATGTGGCAAGAATACACAGAACTATACAAAAAAAAAGGTCTTAATGACCCAGATAACCCTGATGGTGTGGTCATTCACCTAGAGCCAAACATATTGCAGTCTGAAGTCAAGCAGGCCTTAGGAAGCATTGCTACAAACAAGGCTAATGGAGATGATGGAATTCCAGCTGGGCTTTTTCAAATCCTAAAAAATGATGTTGTTAATGTGCTGCACCAATACACCAGCAAATCTGGAATATTCAGCAGTGGCCACGGGACTGGAAAAGCTCAGTGTTCATTCTAGTCCCAAAGAAGAGCAGTGTCAAAAATGGTGAGAACTACCATACAATTGTGCTCATTTTGCATGCTAGTAAGGTTACGCTGAAAATTCTTCAAGCTAGGCTTCAGCATTATGTGAACCAAAAACTTCCATATGTACAAGCTGGATTTAGAAAAAGCAGAGGAACCAGAGATCAAATTGCCAACATTCGCTGGATCATAGAGAAAGCAAGGGGATTCCAGAAAAACATCTACTTCTGCTTCATTTACTATGCTAAAGCCTTTGATTGTGTGGAACACAACAAACTGTGCAAAATTATTAAAGAGATGGGAATACCAGACCACCTTACCTGCCTCCTGAGAAATCAGTATGCAACTGGACATGGGACAATGGACTGGTTCAAAACTTGGAGAGGAGTATGATGCATATTGTCATCCTGTTATTTTAACTTATATGCAGAGTACATCATGTGAAATGCTTGGCTGGATGAATCACAAGCTTGAATCAAGATTTCTGGGAGAAATATCAACAAAATCAGATATGCAGATGATACCACTCTAATGGCAGAAAGTGGAGAGGAACTAAAGAGTCTCTTGAAGAGGGTGAAAGAGGAGAGTGAAAGAGTTCACTTTAAAGCCAACATTCAAAAACCTAAGATCATGGCATCCAGTCCCATCACTTCACGTCAAATAGACGTGGCAAAATTGCAAAGAGTGACAGATTTTATTTTCTTGGGCTCCAAAATCACTGCAGAAGGTGACTGCAGCCTTGAAATTAAAAGATGCTTGCTCCTTGGAAGAAAAGCTATGACAATGCTAGACAGCATATTAAAAATCAGAGACATCACTTTCACAACAAAGGTCTGTAAGTCAAAGCTATGGTTTTTCCAGTAATCATATATGGATGTGAGAGTTGGACCATAAAGAAGACTGAGCACCAAAGAATTGATGCCTTCCACTTGTGGTGCTGGAGAAGATTCTTGAGAGTCTCTTGGACAACAAGGAGATCAAACCAGTTAATCCTAAATGAAATCAACCCTGAATACTCATTGGAAGGTCTGATGTTGCAGTTCCAATCCTTTGTCCACCTGATGCAAAGACCTGACTCATTGGAAAAGACCCTGATGCTGGCAAAGATTGAGGGCAAAAAGAAGAGGAAGTTAGCAGAGGTTAGATGGCATCACAGTCTCAATGGGCATGAATCTGAGAAAACTTGGAGATAGTGAAGGACAGGGAAGTCTGGTGTGCTGCAGTCCATGGGCCTGTAAAGATCTGGACATGACAGCAACTGAGCAACAAATGTTTCTTTTACCCAAATAATTTTTAATGTTCTTTTTCCTTTTGGTAAAGTTTTACCTACCTCTAAGGTAAAATCCAAACTTCTCTTAACTTGTAAGGAAAACTGGCAGTATTCTATTGTTTATTAAAGGAAATCATAAATTCTTTATATTCCTCTCAGGGAGAATTGTCAACTTTCAGGGATCTGAGATTACTTTAAGTACTTTATCTTTATGTAACCAGAATGTCCCCAGGCTTCCTAAAACAGAGTTTACAAATGAAGCCACATTTAACAGATTTGAATTTCCTTGGTTCATTAGTCTCCCTCTGCTGCCTAGCCTCCCTCCCATCCCAGAGGCCACCTCTGCATTCCCTCCTGATCTTTCTCCAGGGTGGGATTCGGCTGTGCTCCTCCACCATGGCCTCCTCTCCGAGCGGAAGGGAGGAGAGCGCCCCTCCCACACTCAAGCCTATGTTACTTTTTTTTTCAGTCCCCAAAGCAGCGCTTAGTTATCCTCATTTTGATAAAGTTGCCTCAACGTCTGTTAGCTTCTGCTTTCTGTCTACAAGCCCTATCTTGTCTTATGGGTTGAAGAATAGAAATGACCAGTTTTCTCCATTTCTCTCTCCCTAGAATCTGCACCAATCTTGCCTGCATGCCTAGCATCAAGTCATGTGGATCAGTAATGGGGATACTGTCAGGCTATCAGGCTCAGCTGATATTACCTTTCTACACTAAGTAATTGCTTGTTAATTTATGATCTTGATGACTGACTTCTACATAGCTGGAATAAAATGTTTTTCTAACAGGTCCCCATTTTAAATCTTATTTTATTATTTAACTAATCTCACTTTTATCCCTCATTGTCAGAATTAAACAAAATTTGTTATGTAGGGAACATTGAATCTCTTTTTTGTTGAAATTACTTTTTTGAAAATGCTTTCAAAATAAGAGAAATCCAAGACAAAAGTTATCCAATAGCCTATTCTGAATTAAAAGCATTACTTTTAGCTGCCCAGGTTGTTCCAGGAGAAAAAAAGAGATTCAATGTGAAGGAAAGCAGGATGAATTCAAATTTCTAGGAGTGCAGTGTGGTTCTGGAGCATAGATTGTCAGAGTGGAGTGATAGGCAGAGGGCTCTTACAAACATTGTTTACAAGATTGACTTTTTCCTGTGGGAGAACAGTCTCTAGGAAAGAAATAGGAAGTGCTAGAAGTACGGAAGTGACACGATCCCTGTGTCATTGCCTTGAGAATAAATACAGGAGGCTAGAAGATACATGGACGGAGGAGCCTGGTAGGCTGCAGTCCATGGGGTCGCGAAGAGTCGGACATGACTGAGCGACTTCACTTTCACTTTTCACTTTCATGCGTTGAAGAGGGAAATGGCAACCCACTCCAGTGTTCTTACCTGGAGAATCCCAGGGATGGGGTCGCACAGAGTCGGACACGACTGAAGTGACTTAGCAGCAGCAGCAGAAGACACAAAGCTGTTTCACATAATCTAAGTAAAATACACTAGTGGTCTGAACACAAAAGGTGGTGGCAGTGTTGGGAAGCAGTGAGTATGTTGGAGAGAGATTTTGGCAGTAAGATTGACAGGACTTGAATAATTCTGAACGTAGATGAGAGAGAGGGATTTTCTTGGATGACATATGGGTTTCCAGGTTCAACAAATAGGTAGAAGTTGACGCCTTTCACCGAGTCAGAGAACACTTGAAGAATAGTTCATTCTGAATTCAGTTTGAAAAACATTGTAGTTTTCTATGTATGAAGGTTAGGAGTAGAGATAAACATATAAGGATATACACCTCAGGACTGGAAGTACTGATAGAGAATTATCAACAATAATTGGTACAGATCTATAATTCCAAATCTCAGATGTTCTGAAAACTGAAAAGTTGTCAAAGTTTTCTGCAAATGCATTTGTAAGCAAAGTCTGGCAAATTGCTTTAAACTTTAAAAAATCTCTACCCCGGGAGTATGATTATTTATAGCTGTTGCTGTAGAAATGTTAATGTATTTATTCAGTTATGGGGTGCTATTTAAATCCTGCTGTTGATATTAGTAATATACAATAAATGCAAGTGCTTTAGATGTCTAAAATCCAAAAAGAAAATCTAATTCTGAACTATCTGGTATCAAGTGTTTGTGGACCATAACTAAATTCTCCTGAGTGGGTGAGATCCCTGAAAGAGTACATGAGCCAATAAGAGTCCTGTTGTAAATGTCATAAACTGTCACTCCACATCTACTCCAAACTCTGCCCTGCTTTGCAGAAACTTGAAAATGAGGAACACCATGTTCTACTTGGACACTGCTGTTTGGGATGTAATTTCACAAAGCAAGTGCACCTCTGCAAGATTTGGAAGATAAAAGTGAGACGGAGACTCTCCCCTGAAGCTCTGCTGGTGAGCAGGCCCACAAAGGGTAGGGGCGTCTGGCCTTGGTGGTGATTTGAATGTGCTATTCTCCCATCATGGGAGTTCATGACTATGATAGTGGAGTTTGAGACTAACAGATACAAGCTACTATACATATACATACTTTGCTATACACCTCAAACACAACATTGTAAATCAACATAAATACAATTATTTAAACAAAAATTGAAGTACGGTTGATTTATAATATTGTGTTAGTTTCAGGTGTACAGCCAAGTGATTTAGTTAATTTTTTTCAGATTATGTTCCATTATAGGTTATTATAGGATACTAGGATTCCCTCTGTTATATGGTAATTCCACATTGCTTATCTATTTTATATATAGTAGTTTGCATCTGTTAATTTCATACTAATTTCTTTCTCATCAAATTCCTCCTTGATAACCATAAATTTGTTTTCTGAATCTGTTTTGTATAAACATTTATTTGCATTATTTTTTTTAATTTTTTAATTTTTTAATTCATTTTTGAATTCATTTTGAATTCATTTTTGAATTCATCATTTTTTAATTCATCTACATGTAAGTGATATCATATTGTATTTGCCTTTCTCTGTCCAACTTACTTAAGTATAATGTTCTTTAGGTCCATCCATGCCACTTCAAATGGAAATATTTCATTCTTTTTATAGCTGAGTAATGTTCCATTTGTGTATATACACTGCATCTTCTTGCATCAATCATCTGTCAATGGGCACTTGAGTTGTTTCCATGTCTTTCCCATGTCTTGGCTATTGCAAATAGTGCTGCTATGAACACTGGGGTACATGTATCTTATTGAATTAATGTTTTCATTTTTTTCAGATATATACCCAGGACCAAGACTTCTGGATCATATGGTAGCTCTATTTCTTAGTTTTTAATGGTGCCCCATATTGTTTTCCATACTGGAGGTTTACATTTACATTCTCAACAGTAATGTATGAGAGTTCCCTTTTCTCCACACCCTCTCCAGCATTTATTATGGTCTATTAATTATAGACTTTATGATGATAGACATTCTGAACAATGTGAGGTGATACACCATTGTTGTTTTGATTTGCATTTCTCTAATAATTATGAGAAGCTCTATACCATCAGCAAAAAAGACCAGGAGCTGACTGTGACTCTTTATGAACTCCTTATTGCAAAATTCAGACTTAAATTGAAGAAAGTAGGGGAAACCACTAGGCCATTCAGAAATTACCTAAATCAAATCCCTTATGATTTTATAGTGGAAAGGACAAATAGAGTCAAGTGATTAGACTTAATAGACAGAGTGCCTGAAGAACTATAGATGGAGGTTCATAACATTGTACAGCAGGTGGTGACCAAAATCAACCCCTAGAAAAAGAAATGTAACAAGGCAAAATGGTTGTCTGAAGAGGCCTTACAAATAGCTGAGAAAAAAGAGAAGTGAAAGGCAAAGGAGAAAAGGAAAGATATACCCATTTGAATGCAGAGTTCCAAAGAATATAAAGGAGAGATAAGAAAGTCTTCTTAAATGAACAATGCAAAGAAATAGAGGGAAACAATAGAATTGGAAAGACTAGAAATCTCCTCAAGAAAATTAGAGATACCAAGGGAACATTTCACACAAAGATGGACACAATAAAGGACAGAAGTGGTATGGACTTAACAGAAACAGAAGATATTAAGAAAAGGTGGCAAGGATACACAGAAGAACTATACGAAAAAGTTAATGACCCCGATAACCATGATGGTGTGGTCATTCACCTGAGCCAGACGTCCTGGATTGTGAACTCTAGTGGGGCTTAGGAAGCATTACTACTAACAAGGTTAGTGGAGGTGATGGAATTCCAGCTAAGCTATTTCAAATCCTAAATGATGCTGTGCAAGTGCTGAACTCAATATGCCAGCAAGTTTGGAAAACTCAGCAGTGGCCACAGGACTGGAAAAGGTCAGTTTCATTCCAATCCCAAAGAAGGGCAATGCCAAAGAATGTTCAAACTACTGCAAAATTACCTTCATGTTACATACTAGCAAAGTAATGCTCAAAATCCTTCAAGCTAGGCTTCAACAGTACATGAACTGAGAACTTCCAGATGTACAAACTGGATTTAGAAAAGACAGAGGAACTAGAGAACAAATTGCCACCAAAAAAAGGAAAAAAAAAAAAAAAAAAAAAAAAAAAACCATCTGCTTCAACGATTATGCTAAAGCCTTTGACTGTGTGGATCACAACAAACTGTGGAAAATTCTTCAAGAGATGGGAAGACTAGACCACCTTACCCACCTCCTAAGAAACCCATATGCAGGACAAGAAGCAACAGTTAGAACCAGATATGGAACAATGAACTAGTTCAAAATTGGGAAAGGAGTATGTCAAGGCTATACATCATCATCCTGCTTATTTAACTTATAAAAAGAGTACATCATGTAAAATGCTTATCTGGATGAAGCTCAAGCTGGAATCAAGATTTCTGGGAGAAATATCAATAATCTCAGATATGCAGATGACACCACCAGAAAGTGAAGAGGAACTAAACAGCCTCTTGATGAAAGTGAAAGAGGAGAGTCAAAAAGCTGGCTTAAAACTCTGCATTCAAAAACCAAGATCATGACATCCAGTCCTATCACTTCATGGCAAATAGATGGGGTAACAATGGAAACAGTGACAGATTTTATTTTCTTGGGCTCCAAAATCACTGCAGATGGTGACTGCAGCCATGATATTAAAAGACACTTTCTCCTTGGAAGAAAAGCTACAACAAAAACCTAGACAGCATATTGAAAAGCAGAGCCATCAGCTTGCTGACAAAAATCTGTATAGTCAAAGCTATGGTTTTTCCAGTAGTCATGTATGGATGTGAGTTGGACTATAAAGAAAGCCAAGCACCAAAGAATTGCTTTTGAACTGTGGTGTTGGAAAAGACTCTTGAGAGTCCCTTGGACTGCAAGGAGATAAAACCAGTCAATCCTGAAGGAAATCAACCCTGAATATTCATTAGAAGGGCTGATGTTGAAGCACCAATACTTTGGCCACCTGATGTGAAGTGCTGACTCATTGGAAAAGACCTGGATGCTCGGAAAGGTTGAGTGCAGGAGGAGAAGGGGGTGACAGAGGATAAGATGATTGGATGTCCACCACTCAATGGACATGGGTTTGAGCAAACTCTGGGAGATAGTGAAGGACAGGGAAGCCTGACATTCTGCAGTCCATGGGTCTCAAACAGTCAGACATGACCGAGTGATTGATCAACAGCAATTAGCAGTGTTGGGCACCTTCTCATGTGCCTGTTGGCCATCTGTATGTCTTCTTTGGAAAAATTTCTATTTAGGTCTTCTACACATTTTTTGGATGTTTTTAATATTGAATGGCATGAACTGTTTGTATACTTTGCATATTAATCCCTTGTCAGTCTCATTCTTTGAAAATATTTTCTCTTAATCTATAGATTGTTTTTTCATTTTGTTGATGGTTTTCTTTGCTGTGAAAAAGCTTTTAATTTTTTTCATTTATTTTTAGTGCTGGAGGCTAACTACTTTACAATATTGTAGTGGTTTTTGCCATACATTTACATGAATCAGCCATGGATTTACATGTGTTCCCCATCCTGAATCCCCCTCCCACCTCCCTCCCCATCCCATTCCTCTGGGTCATACCAGTGTACCATCACTGAGCATTTGTCTCATGCATCCAACCTGGACTGGCGGTCTGTTTCACACTTGATAATATATATGTTTCAATGTTATTCTCTCAGATCATCCCACCCTCGCCTTCTCCCATAGAGTCCAAAAGTCTGTTCTATACATCTGTGTCTCTTTTTCTGTCTTGCATATAGGGTTATCATTACCATCTTTCTAAATTCCATATATATGCATTAGTATACTGTATTGGTGTTTATCTTTCTGGCTTACTTCACTCTGTATTAATTTTAATGAGGTCCCATTTGTTTATTTTTATTTTTTGCCTTGGGAGACCGATTAAGAAAATATTGCTACAATTTATTGACAGGATGTTTTGCCTATGTTTCCTGCTAGGAGTTTGATGGTGCTTTGTTTAAACTGAGGTCTTTAAACCATTTGAGTTTATTTTTGTAGGTGGTATGAAGGAGTGTTCTAATTTCTGCTGATTTGCATATAACTTTCCAGGTTTCCTAACACCAATTGTGGAAGACACTGTCTATTCTCCTTTGTATATTCTTGCCTCCTTTGTTGTAGATTACTTGACTTAAGGTGTGTGGGTTTACTTCTGGACTCTCTATTCTGTTCATTGATCTATATGTCTGTTTTTTGTGCCAGTACCACTCAGTTTTGATCACTGTAGTTTTGTAGTGTTATCTAAAATCTGGAAGAGTTATGCCTCCAGCTTTTTTTTTTTTTTTTAACTCAGAATGCTTTGTCAATCCTTTATGGTTCCATATTAATTTTAGGATTTTTTTTCTAGCTCGGTGAAGATTGTCATGGATATTTTGAGAGGAATTCATTAAATTTGAAGATTGCTGTGGGTAGTATAGCAACTCCCAATCCCAGAGCAAGGGATATCGTTCCATTTCTTTGAATAACCTTTAATATCCTTTATCAGTGTTCTATACTTTTTAGCACAGAAGTATTTCACCTCGTTGGCTAAGGTTTTTCCTAGATACATTTTTTCAAATATTTTCTTGTGTCCTTTCTCTCTCTTCTCTTTCTGGGGCCCCTATAATGCGAATGTTAGTGTGTTTAATGTCCCAGGGATCTCTTAAGCTGCCTTCATTTCTTTTAATTCTTTCCTTTGTATTCTGTTTTGCAGCAGTGATTTCCACCATTCTGTATACCAAGTCACTTAGCCATTTTTTCAGATTCAGTCATCCTGCTATTGACTTTTTATAGTGTGTTGTTCATTTCTGTTTGTTTGTTCTTTTGTTCTCGTTTTTGGTAAACATTTATTGCATATTCTCCATTCTTTTTCCGAGATCTTGGATCATCTTCACTATTATTAGTCTGAAGTCTTTTTCTGGAAGGGTGCCTATCTCCACTTCATTTAGTTGCTTTTCTGGGGATTTGACTGTTCCTTCATCTGGGACATAGTCCTATGCCTATTCATTTTGATTAGCTTTCTGGGATTGTGGTCTTCATTCTGGAGGCTACATGATTTTAGTTCTTCTTGCTTCTCCTGTGGCCCTAGGTGGGTCTTGTTCAGTCTCCTGTGGGGTCCCTGCTCCTTTCCCCTGGGTCCTGGTGCATGCAAAGCATTTTTGTGTGTGCCCTCCAGGAGTGGAGTCTCTGTTTTCCCTAGTCTTGTGGAAGTCCATTTTGTTACAGCTTTTCTGTCGTCTTTGGATGTGGGATATCTTTTTTTTCTTTTTTGGTGGGTTCTGCATTCTCTTGTTGATGTTTGTTCAACAGATGGCTGTGATTTGGGTGCTCTTTCAGGAGAAGATGAGCACATGTTCTTCTATTCCATCATTTTGAATCAATCACTTAATGTGATTTTAAATGGAATTGATTTGTTTACTTTCTTTTTCTGGATATTTTGTTGTTAGTATAAAGAAACACAAAAGATTTCTGTGTATCCTGCTATTTTGCCAAATGCTGCTAGTTCTAATAGTTTTGTATGGGGACTTAGGGTTATCTAAACAGTCATCTGAAAATAGTGACAGTTTTACCTCTTCCTTTTCAATCTGGATACCTTTTATTTCTTTTTTCTAGTGAGAATAGGTAACCTTGCCTTTTTTCTGAATTGAGCAGGAAGGCTTTCAACTTTTGCCATAGAGTACTATGTTGGCTGTGGGTTTGTCATAAATTGTCTTTAGATTTATTAGATTTATTAGATTCAGATACGTTCTCCTTATATCCAATTTGGTGAGAGTTTTTATCATGAATGGATGGTAAATTTTGTCAGACGCCTTTTCTGTTTTCATTGAGATGACCGTGTGTTTTATAGTTTTCTTTTTGTTAATATGGTGTATCACACTGATTGACTTGTGTTTGTTGAACCATCCTTGTAACATTGGAATGAGTCCAACTTGATTACAGTGTATGATACTTTTTGCATTTATTGGATTTAGTTTGCTAGCATCCTTATTCAAAAAGATGGCTTCACAGTTGGCTCAGTGGTGAAGAACCCGCCAGCCACACAGGAGATGCAGGTTCAATCCTTTGATATGGAAGATCCCCTGGAGTAGGAAATGGTAACCCACTCCCATATTCTTGCCTGGAAAATTCTGTGGGAAAAGGAGGCTGGCGAGCTGCAGTCCAGGGGGTCGCCAATTGTTGATGACTTAGTGCGCATGCTCGTAAAAGATGGTGGTCAATGGTTTTCTTTTCTCGTGGTGTCTTTGTGTGGTTTTGGTATCAGAGTGATGGCAGCCTCACAAAGAAAATTTGGGGGTGCTTCCTCCTCTTCAATTTTTGGAAGAGTTTGAGAAAGATAAATATAAGTTCTTCTTTGTATGTTTAGAACTACCCAGTAAAGCCAACCAAATTTTGTTTGCAGGAAGTTTTTTTTTTTTTTTAAATTACAGATAAGATTTTACTTCCAGTGATCAGTTTGATCAAATTATCTGTTTCTTCCTGACTCAATTCTGAAAGGCTGTATATTCACAAAACCTTGTTCATTTCTTCTTTGAGTGTTCAATTTGTTTGCCTATAACTGGTCATGGTATTCTATTTTATTTTTGTATTTCTGTGACATCAGCTGCTATTTCTACTTTTTCATTTATTGGTTTATTTGGGTCCTCCCTCTTTTCTTCTTGGTGGTCTGGTAAAAGGTTTTCTAATTCTGCTTTTCTTAAAAAAAAAAAAAAACAGCTCTAGGTTTTTCATCATCTTTTTAATTTTTTTTAACCTTGATTATTCTCCTCAGACCTTTATTATTTCCTTTCTCCTGTAGACTCCAGGCTTTGTTTTCACTTTTTTATAACTCTTTTAGATGATAGGTTTGGTTATTGATTTGAGGCTTTTCTTCTTTCTTGAGTAAGGTGTGTATTTCTGTAAACTTCCCCCTTATGACTGATTTTTGCTGTAGCCCACAGATTTTGTAGGATTATATTTTTATTTTTGTTGATTTCAAGTTACTTTCTGATTTCTTCTTTATCTCATCATTGAGCCATTGGTTTTTTAGTAGCATACTGTTTAGTAACCCTGTGATTTTGTCCCCTGTTTTCTTTCTGTGTTTGATTTCTAGTTTTATAGTGAGTGATTAGAAATGATGCTTGAGATAATTTCTATCCTCTTGAATTTGTTGAGGCTTATTTTGTGACATAGTATGTGGTCTATCCTATAGAATATTCCATGAGTGTTTGAAAAGAATGTGTGTGTGTTCTGTTTGGGGGGGGGGGGTGTTTATTTGGATGTAGTGTAGATATCATATAAAGTACAGTTGGTGTAAAAATCCACATCATGCCTTATTAATTTTCTGTTTGGAGGATCTGTTCTTTAATGTCAGTGGAATGTTAATAATTTTGGTGCTCTGATATTGGGTGTGTATATGTTAATGCGTGTAATATCATCTTACATTGATTCCTTTATCATTATATAATGCCCTTGTCTTTCTTTATGCCCTTTGTTTTAAAGTCTTTTTTTGTCTGATACAAATATTGCTAACCTTGCCTGTCATTTCCGTTTACATAAAATATCTATTTTTTTATCCCTTAAATTTCGGCTCCCCTTTACGGATCACAACCTTGTTATGGTGAAGGGGCTTTCCTAACTCAGTGAAGCTATGAGCCATGCTGTGGGTCCCAGTGGAGGGTTCTGATAAAATGTGGCCCACTGGAGGAGGAAATGGCAAACCATTCCAGTATTCTTGCCAGGAGAATCCCATGAACAGTATAAAAAGGCAAAAAGATATGACACCAGATGAGCCCCCCATGTTGGAAGGTGTCCAATATGCTACTGGGGAAGAGCAGAGGACAATTATAATAGCTTCAGAAAGAATGAAGTGTATGGGCCAAAGGAGAAATGACTCTCAGTTGTGGATTTGTCTGGTGGTGAAAGTAAAGTCTGCTGCTCTAAAAAATAATATTTCATAGGAATCTGGAATGTTAGATCTATGAATCAAGGTAAACTGGAAGTGATCAAACTGGAGACAGCAAGAATAAATATCAACATCTTAGGAGTCAGTGAAGTAAAATGGACAGGAATTAGCAAACTTAACTCAGATGACCATTACATCTGTTACTGTTGCCAAGGATCCCTTAGAAGAAATGGAGTAGCCTTCATTTTTCAGACACAATAAAGTCCAAAATGCAGTACTTGGGTGCAACCTCAAAAATGACGGAATGATCTTAGTTCATTCCCAAGGCAAACCATTCAAGACCACAGTAATCCAAGTCTATGACCCAACCACTGATGCTGAAGAAGCTGAAGCTGAGCAGTTCTATGAAGATTTACAACACCTTCTAGAACACCAAAAAAGATGACCTTTCCATATAGGATATAAGAATGAAAAAGTAGAAAGTCAAGAAACACTTGAAATAAGAGGCCAATTTGTTCTTGGAGTACAAAATGGAGCGGGGCAAAGGCTAACATAGTTTTGTCAAAAGAACACACTGATCACAGCAAACGTCCTTTTTCAACAGCCCAAGAGATGACTCCACACATAGACATCATCAGTTGGTCAATACCAAATTCAGATTAATTATATTCTTTGCAGCTGAAGATAGAGAATTTCTATACAGTCAGCAAAACCAAAACCTGGAGCTGATTGTGACTCAGAGCATGAGCCCTTTGTTGCAAAATTCAGGCTTAAATTGAAGGAAGTAGGGAAAACCACTAGGCCATTCAGATATGACCTAAACCAACTCCCTTATGATTATAAAATGGAGGTGAGAAATAGTTTTAAGGGATTGGATCTGGTAGACAGAGTGCCTGAAGAAGTATGGATGGGAGTTCACAATGTTGTACAGGAGGCACTGACTAAACCATTCCAAAGAAAAAGAAAAGCAAGAAGGCAAAGTAGTCCGAGGATGATTCCCAAATCAAGGGAGAAAGGGAATACTTTCATGCAACTCCCTTCTAGCCTGCAAAGTTTCTGCAGAGAAATCAGTTGATAGCCCTATGGAGGTATCCTTATAACTGACTCTTTCTCTTTCTACCTTTAGAACCCTCTCTTTATCTTTCACCTTTTCCATTTTACATATCATATTTCTTGGTATGGGTCTGTTTGGATTCATTTGTTTGGGACCCTCTGTGCTTTCTGTCCCTAAATATGTGCTTCCTTCTTTGATCTGGGAAGTTTTTAGCCATAATTTCTTCAAATACATTTTGATCCCTTTCTCTCTTCATTGATTCCAATTTGGCTTTTATCTCAGCAGCTGAATTATCTATTTTTTATCTGTTCTTCTTCATAGTTTCTAGGTCCTTGTTATAGTGATCTGCATTTCTATTAATAATCTTTCTTAAATCAATTAGCATTTTTATTACCTCCTTTTTGGACTCAGAGTCTAATAGACTGGTGATCTCTGTTTCATTATTTTCCTTTCAGGGGACTTCTCTTGCTCTTTTAGTTGGTAGTAGTTCCTCTACTTTTTTAATCTTACTTAATTTTCATAGGCTCTGTAAACTTAGGTGTGAGAGCAGTCTACTGTGGTCCTGAAGACGTGCTTTTATGTGGAAGCATCCTTGTGTAGACTGGGTGTGTCCAGTTTTTGGTACAAGGGATGGTTTTGGTTTGGATGCCAGACATGTCTTTCCTCTGGGCACGCTGGATGTTATCACCTTGTCAGGGGGTGTAGTTGGTGTTGTAGAATCTAGAGCCTGTGCAGGGTGTTAGACAGGATTTCCTTTCTCCTCAGTGGCTGCCATTGCCCTGCTAGGCGCTGGGTCTACTCTCTAGTTGTTTGAGTAGAAGTCTTAAAGTTTGGGCTCAGTCAGGGACCATTAACTTTGAGTGTGTACCCTGCACCAAAGTATTTGCTTGCTGAAGCTAGAGAGGCCTTTGTGGTCACAGAGAACCTAGGTACTGCCCATGCAGGCTTTTGATTCTGCTCAAAAGCAGGCCAGGCCAATGTTGTGTATTTCTCCATTGTGTCCATCCTCAATCTCAGTTCAGTTCAGTTGCTCAGTCGTGTCCAACTCTTTGTGACCTCACGGACTGCAGCATGCCAGGCTTCCCTGTCCATCACCAACTCCCAGAGCTTACTCAAACTCATGTCTATTAGAGTCGGTGATGCCATCCAACCATCTCATCCTCTGTCATCCCCTTCTCCTCCTGCCTTCAATCTTTCCCAACATCAAATGAGTCTTTTCAAATGAGTCAGTTCTTCGCATCAGGTGGCCAAAGTAATAGAGTTTCAGCTTCAGCATCAGTCTTTCCAATGAATATTCAGGACTGATTTCCTTTAGGATGGACTGGTTGGATCTTCTTGCAGTCCAAGGAACTCTCAAAGGTCTTCTCCAAAACCATAGTTCAAAAGCATCAATTCATCAGCACTCAGTTTTCTTTATAGTCCAACTCTCACATTCATACATGACAACTGGAAAAAACATAGTTTTGACTAGACAGACCTTTGTTGGCAAAGTAATGTCTCTGCTTTTTAATATGCTGTCTAGGTTGGACAAAGCTTTTCTTCCATAGCTGCTGTCACCATCTGCAGTGATTTTGGAGCCCCAAAAAAATAAAGTCTGTCACTGTTTCCACTGTTTCCCCATCTATTTGCCATGAAGTGATGGGACTAGATGCCATGATCTTAGTTTTCTGAACGTTCAGTTTTAAGCCAACTTTTTCACTCTCTTCTTTAACTTTCATCAAGAGGCTCTTTAATTCTTCACTTTCTGCCATAAGCATGGTATCATTTGCATATCTGAGGTTACTAATATTTCTTCTGGTAATCTTGATTCCAGCTTGTGTTGCATCCAGCCCAGCATGTCTCATGATGTACTCTGCATATAAGTTAAAAAAGCAGGGTGACAATATACAGCCTTGACATCCTCCTTTCCCGACTTGAGCAAGGCTATGTTGTGAAGTAGTCTAGGGCTGGGAATCAAGGCACTGCAGCTGCAGGGATCTGTGCTGCCTCTGTGGCCAGTTTCTTCCCAGGACCTGTCTGCCCCAGATCCAGTGTGCAGTGCAGAGTGGGTGGAGCTTAGGTGCTCTAGCTTGGAAATCTATCCCCTGCATACTCCTCAGTGGGCTGACAATAGCTATCACCACTCCATCTGGACCACAGCCTAGACCTTCCAGGGTGTCTATGTGTAGTTAGATGAATCCCCTCCCAGGGCCTGGCTGCGTGAGATTGAGCACGTAGCCACTGTGCACTCCTGAGGAGTTGTCCACATACATTCTGACAACATCCACATTGCTAGATCTGTCCTTTGCAGGTACAGACAATGGTCTCTGAGGTCCTGCCCAGGACACACCTCAGGCACCCTGGTCTATCCATGCACAGCTAAACAAAATATCTTCCCCTGTCTTGTGATATGGAATAAGCAGAGCTGAGGGTGTTTGCCCCTTTTGGTTGTGAAGTGTGGCACAGTAGAATCTACCAAAGTGAAGCTCTCTCTGCTCTGATTGTCAGCAAGCCAGCGCATGCGCACTTCTCGTGAGTAGAGTCTAGGCTTCTCCAGCACTTTTGTCTGTCCTAGAGGAATTTTCAGCAGCCAAGGGGGCCTGTCTCCTCCCCCCAGAACCCCAGGACTGAGATGCAAAGACTGTGTTTCATCCTGCCCACTAACTTCTCTTCCTTATAGACCTCTCCCAGTGGTGCAGATCCTGGCCCAGTGCCTCTTTTTTTGACATCATACCTAGTTATATGGAAATCTTACGTGCAGCTTTGGTTGGGTAGGAGTTCTTCTATCCATTTACAGTTAATTTCCTGTGAGAACTCTTCCACACGTAGATGTGTTTTTGATGTGTTTGCAGGGGGATATGAGTTCCACATCCTCCTACTCTGCCACCTTGATCCCCCTCTCTCAAGCTTTTATTTATCCATTTACTTGTAGATTGATGCTTAGATTAATTCCATATCTTTGCTATTGTGGATAATGCTGCATTGAACATGGAAGAGCAGATTTAACTTTGTGATACTACTTTCATTTCTTTTTGACATATACTCAGAAAGGGTATGTACAGCTGGATCATATGGGAGTATTTTTAGTTTTCTGAGGAACCTCTATGTTCTCCATAATGGCTGTACCAATTTTCATTTCCACCAACAGTGCACAAGGGTTCATTTTTCTCTGCATCTGTGTCAATAATTTTTTTAATTATTTTTAATTGAAGCATAATTGCTTTACAGAATTTTGCTGTTTTATAAATACTGATTCTAACAGATATATACAGAATCTAGAAAAATGGTACTGTGTCAATAATTTTCATCTTTTTTTTTTTTTTTTGACAATAGCCATTTTACCAAGAGGTGATACCTCATTGTGGCTTTGATTTGCATTTCCCTGATAATAAGTGATTTGAGCATTTTTCATAAATCAGTTGGCTATTTATATGTCTTCCTTTTAGACATGTCTAATTGGGTTCTCTGCCCATTATTTAATTATCTGTTTAGACTATCTTTTTTTTTTTTTTTTTGGGATATTGAATTTTTGCTAGCATTTATGTGTGGATAGAAAAATGTACCTGGGTATTGAGTAGCCATTGAAATATACATACAACTCATTCTATTCTAGTATGCCATTCTTACTTCAGAAGCTAGATGGGTAAAACTACATTTTCCATACTCCTTTGCATTTTGGATTCCAGTATGATTTGGGTTCTACCAACTGGATGGCCCTCTCTGAAATTAGAAAGTGAGGGTAAATTGAGGGTAATTCTGACACAATGTATGATGTTTCAGTTTTAAGAACTATCTGGAAGCACCATATTTTCCATTGGGGCAGTTTCTTGATCATGTAGCATGTGTATGTTAGCTTCATGACTGCAGTAGTGGGGCTCCATTCTGGGGTCAGTAGATGAACTGGTGGCACCTTCACACTTGAACAAATGGCTTCCTGGTTTAAGGGACAGTGTTTCCTTTTGTGTCCTTGAAGATGTTCCTAAAAGCTCAACCTTGAATCTGTTTCTTAGTCTTTCTCAATGACTCTGTAGGTAATTTAATACCCTGTAGTAAATCCCTTCCTGCTTATGCTAGCTAGAGAAAACTTTTTCTACAGTGAACTCCAACTGAAAAAAATTGCTCAGGGAAAACCCTAAGGGAAGACAACTTAAGATTCATGATAAGAGTAGAGAACTCTACAAAAATGAAATGGAGTGGACAGAGAAGTTCAGTTCAGTCGCTCAGTCATGTCCTACTCCTTGCAACCCATGGACTGCAGCACATCAGGCTTTGCTGTCCATCACCAACTCCCAGAGTTTACTCAAACTCATGCCCATCGAGTCAGTGACACCATCCAACAATCTCATCCTCTGTCATCCCCTTCTGCCACCTTCAATCTTTCCCAGCTATCCCAATCAGGGTCTTTTTCGATGAGTCAGTTCTTCATATCAGGTGGTCAAAGTATTGGAGTTTCAGCTTAAACATCAGTCCTTCCAATGAATATTAAGGACTGATTTCCTTTAGCATTGGCTGGTTGGATCACTTTGCAGTCCAAGGGGCTCTCAAGAGCTTTCTCCAAAACCACAGCTCAAAAGCATCAATTCTTCAGCACTCAGCTTTCATTATAGTCCAACTCTCACATCCATACATGACTCCTGGAAAAACAATTGCTTTGACTAGACTGACCTTTGTTGGCAAAGTAATGTCTCTGCTTTCTAATGTGCTGTCTAGGTTGGACATAGCTTTTCTTCCAAGAAGCAAGTGTCTTTTAATTCCATGGCTGCAGTCACCATCTGCAGTGATTTTGGAGCCCAAGAAAATAAAGTCTGTCGCTGTTTCCATTGTTTCCCCATCTATCTGCCATGGAGTGATTGGACTGGATGCCATGATCTTAGGTTTTTGAATGTTGAGTTTTAAGCCAACTTTTCACTCTCCTGTTTCACTTTCATCAAGAGGCTCTTTAGTTCTTCTTCACTTTCTACCCTAAGGGTGGTATCTTCTGCTTATCTGAGGTTATTGATATTTCTCCCAGCAATCTTGATTCCAGCTTGTGCTTCATCCAGCCTGGTATTTCACATGATATACTCTGCATGTAAGTTAAATAAGCAGGGTGACAATATACATCCTTGACATACTCCTTTCCTGATTTGGAACCAGTCTGTGGTTCCATGTCCAGTTCTAACTGTTGCTTCCTGACCTGCATACAGATTTCCCAGGAGGCAGGTCAGGTGGTCTGGTATTCCCATATCTTTAAGAATTTTCCACAGTTTGTTGTGATCCACAAGTCAATGGCTTTGGCGTAGTCAATGTAGCAGAAGTAGATGTTTTTCTGCAACTCTCTTGCTTCTTTGATGGTCCAGCAAATGTTGACAATTTGATCTCTGGTTCTTCTACCTTTTCTAAAACCAGCTTGAACATCTTGGTTTTCATACTGTTGAAGCCTGGCTTGGAGAATTTTGAGTATTACTTTGCTAGCGTGTGAGATGAGTGCAATTGTGCGATAGTTTGAACATTCTTTGGTGTTGCCTTCCTTTCGGATTGGAATGAAAACTGACCTTTTCCAGTCCTCTGGCCACTGCTGAGTTTTCTAAAACAGATAAGAGGAAGGGGAAAAAAATAGTGTAATGTCATAGAACGTGATTTAACAGCAGCAGATTTAACATAAGCAATGCTTTGAATGGTAAGAAAAATCCTTTTTCTATCATTGTTGTCAGAATGGGAAAACTGAGGGCACTTTTGTTTATTTGTTTTTACTTTCTAGTGTTTCTAGTGAATATATGACAAGACATGGCATAGGACTACACCACAGAAATCAGAGTAAAATCAGTTGTGGAACCCTTCTTCTGGAGAAGAGAAACAGTCTTGTCCATCAAAAGGAGATTGGGGAGAGACAGACAGGCTCCAGGAGACTGCCTGCTCCACTCCTTACTTAACTCTCTAGGGTCAGGGCAGTCTGCAGCTGTGGCAAACCCTGTCTCTCTCTCTCTCTCTTTTTTTTCCCCCATTTATTTTTTATTAGTTGGAGGCTAATTACTTTACAATATTGTAGTGGTTTTTGTCATACATTGACATGAATCAGCCATGGATTTACATGTATTCCCCATCCCGATCTCCCCTCTCACCTCCCTCTCTACCCAATCTCTCTGGGTCTTCCCAGTGCACCAGGCCCGAGCACTTTTCTCATGCATCCAACCTGGGCTGGTGATCTGTTTCACCCTAGATAATATACATGTTTCGATGCTGTTCTCTCGAAACATCCCACCCTCACCTTCTCCCACAGAGTCCAAAATTCTGTTCTGTACATCTGTGTCTCTTTTTCTGTTTTGCATATAGGGTTATTGTTACCATCTTCCTAAATTCCATATATATGTTTTAGTATACTGTATTGGTCTTTATCTTTCTGGCTTACTTCACTCTGTATAATGGGCTCTTGATAGTCTCACTGCTGAATAGTCATTCACAAGAGCAGTTCACTCAAATTTCTTTGGTCTGGGGCAAGTATGCACAACTAAAGATATACTGGTTTCTTATTGTCACTGTTTTCTGAAAAGTTAAAAGATTATCACTACCACATACTCTGCTTTAAACATGATAAAAACAACGCATAGTTACATAGGTGTTAGCAACCTTGTGTATTTTCTTCATACTTTTCCATCGTTTTGCCTCTCACAGCATTCCTTCTTCCTCTCCATTGTTGCCTCCTTCAGGTTGCCATTATGTTCCTTAGAGTTTACTTGGGCTACTGTATATATTAATTAATAGACATGTTAAAAAATATAGAAAAAAATTGGAAACTTTCCCTTCTGATCTTTACTATGAATCTTCTAATGATTTTATTTACCTGCTATTTTCATTTCATAGTAATGGCCATTGTATCTTTTGTATCTTCTAGAGAGGATTATAGATACCATGGTATTAACTCCTGCAGTACCAAAATGTCTGTATATAACCTGCAATATCCAAAGCACTTTACTGTAGTTATCACTTACTAAGATGAAGTCAAGTGGGGCCATTACAAGTACTGGGAAATTTACCAACAATTATGATGACACATCTTCTACTGTTCCATATTTCCAGCATTTAGAATAAAGCCTAAACCAAAAAGATATTTCTTAATTGACATACACAGACCTCCTCTCATAAAGATTCATTTAGCTTCATGGTTTATCAGTTTGTATTTTTTATGTCTTTACTTTTCCAGCCCTTATTGTCATCCTCAAAGTCATAGAAATTATGATCTTACTGTGTTTTTCTTCTTCTAGAACATTTATTCAAATGCTTGATGGAAATAACCCCAGACAGAACTGGTAGACTCTGCTATTAACATTACAGCATTTAGAAAAGTACTCATTTGCTCCTTTTGTTTTATATTTGTTAGACAACAAGAATTCTTAAAACAGCCCAATGCTAATTTATAAAGGAGGTCTTAATTAAGGAAACATCAAATTTTTAAAGTCTGATTACAATACATAGTCTGCATTTCTCTTGCCCACTTGTTTATTCTTCAAATTTCTGCTATATTAAAATAGAAATTGTCAGAAAGTCCCACTGTCCCACTTATTACTTTAGATAAATGAAACTAAAATTAGTCTTTTAAATATGCCATTTCCAGAAACAACTCAAGAGCAGAGGGACAGCATAGCAGGTAGATGCTATATTTTGGTGAGTGACAATAAAATCAATTCTAATGTTTTCAATAATTCTTCAGGAAGAAGGATAATTCAAAAGTGTCATTTTACATAGATTAGTAGAAACTGCTATAGAAGTTTACAGATTTGAACAGAATTGCTCAAAGGCATAAAGTACAAAAAAAAAAAAGATTGTTAGAGAAAAAAGCCAAATCATGAACTATAACAACTGTGCCTTTTGAAATAACTATGTGTTTTGTTTTTTGAAACTTCTACATATAAGTGCATGTGTGGTAGAAGGCGAGGGTGGGATGATTTGTGAGAATAGCATTGAAACATGTATATTACCATATGTGAAATAGACCGCCAGTCCAAGTTCAATGCATGAGACAGAGCACTCAGGGCCAGTGCACTGAGATGCTCCTGAGAGATGGGATGGGGAGGGAAGTGGGAGGGGGGTTCAGGGTGGGGGATACATGTATACCCATGGCTTATTCATGTCAATATATGGCAAAAACCACTAAAAATTGTAAAGTAATTAGCCTCCAACTAAAATAAATAAATTAATTTTAAAAAATAAGCACATGTGTTTATGTATATATGTATGTATATGTTTGTGTATATATTATACATATGTGTGTACACACATACATATACACATATATATGTATACACACATATATTTTAGCAAATGTGTATTCATTTTTAAAATTTTTATTGAAAGATTAACAATGTATTAGTTTCAGGTCTACAGTAAGGTGATTCAGTAATTTGTATATATACAGATATAAACATATATGTATATTCCTGGAAAGGATTCTTTTTAGATTCTTTCCATTATAGGTTTTATAAGCTATTGAATAGAGTTCTCTGTGCCATACAGTAGGTCCTTGTTTGTTTTCTGTTTTATATATAGTAGTGTGTATATGTCAATCCTAATTTACACCTCCCTTTCTCCTCTCCACTTTGGTAAACATATATTTCTTTTCTATGCCTGTGGATCTATTTTGTGAGTACATCCTTTGCGCTCATGGGTAACCAAGCCACAGGCTTGCATCAGTAAGTGCTCTGTTGTTCACGCTTCCTCTTTCTTTCTCTCTCTCGTGCACATGCACGCATACACAACCACACACTCAATCCCTTCTCCAAATATGCACTCTGCCTATCATTTGATCTCAATAACCATTTAGCCAATCCTACTTGATCTTCAATGACATCCTTGTAAGTTGGTCCTTTTTTTCTGTCAGAAAATATGATATTTCATTTCAAAAGCTTTCTTAGACCTGAATCACTATGTGGATTACTGTTTTGAGGTTTTGTAGTTCTGTGTACCTGCAAGTCATCTCATTCACTCCAAAAGTTAAATGTTCCTCAATAATTCTTTGCAAAACACCACCATATTCTATTTACTCGCATGTATATTAAATTGTGTTGTTGTTGGTTGTTTTTTTTTTTTTTTCAGTGAATTTAAGCCACAGATGTGTACTTAGAACCTCATCCCCCCACCATCTTCATCCAGGTTGTTCTACCACTGCACCCAGTGTTGCTTTCTCGCTCCTTCTTGCCCTGTTCGAGTCTTCTCATACATCTCTATGCAAATGTAGGAAGGGCTCTGAAAACAAATTGTGACATAATAATGTCTAAATGAGCATTAAACAAATACTCTTCATGAATAATTTCTGATTATTTACTGAACTTTTCAGCTGCTAGAAGAAACCAAGCAACACAACAACATGATTAGGCATAAATGGGATATTCTTTTAACAACTGTTCTTTTTAGAAGATAGCTTTTACAGGAATTATCAGGTATCTTTTATAGAGAAAATTTTAAGACTTCATAATAAACTAAAGAAACTACTAGATATTTTTTCAGTGGAATGCTAGAGCCTCCGGGAGATGATCTGATTGCCTTTGAATCATTTTATAACTCTCCAAATTGTAAATACCTGATAATCATACAGGGGTGGCCAGGGTTCCCGGTTGGGGGGCACACCATTGCAGGTGAGGCATCCACCATGGTGAGGCCCCTGAGTCGCTACACCAGCGCCCCTTCCTGGACGCCACTGCCTCCTGCCCCTGAGTGCTGCTGCTGCTCCTCTGCCTGCTGTTGCTTCTCCACCTCCAGATCAGATCACAGCGAGGGAGAGATGAGCAAGGAGACAGCGACTTCTCTCAACAACGTGCATTTGTGGCAAAAGATGGCGGAGTAGAAGGACGTGCACGTGCTCATCCTTTCCTGTGAGAATTCCAAAACTACAGCTCACTGCTGAACAACTGTCAACTGAAGAATGTTGGCTCCAACCACAAAAAGATACCTCACATCCAGGGGAAAAGCAGAAACCCCAGCAAGATGGTAGGAGGGGCAAAATCGCATTTAGAATCAAACTCATTGCCCACCAGAGATGCTCAGAGGGCTCAAACAAACCTTGTGCACAACAAGACCCAGAGACCCCACAGAGACTGAGCCATGACTGTCTGAGTGTCTCCTGTGAAGATACAGGCCAGCAGTGGCCTGCCACAGGGGCAGGGACTCTGGATGCAGCATATCTGATATGGCATAAGCCCTCCTGGAGGAGGTCGCCATTAACCCCACCATAGAGCCGCCAGAACTTACACAGGACTGGGGAAACAGACCCTTGGAGAGCACAAAAAGAACCTTGTGCCCCAGAACCCAGGGGAAATGAGAAGTGACCTCACAAGAGACAGATCCAGATTTGTCCATGGGCGTCCAGGAGTCTCTGGTGGAGGCGTGGGTCAACGGTTACCTGCTGCAGGGTCGAGGGCATTGAGTGTAGCAGTGCATGCATGGGACCTTTTGAAGGAGGTCAACATTACCTTCATTACCTCTGGCCATAGTTTGGCCTCAGGTCAAACAACAGGAAGGGAACACAACCCTGCTATCAACAGAAAATTGGATTAAAGATTTACTGAGCACGGCCCCACCCATCAGAACAAGACCCAGGTTCCCCCTCACTCAGTCTCTCCTATCTGGAAGCTTCCATGACCCTCTTATCCTTCTCCATCAGAGGGAAGACAGAATGAAAACCACAGTCAGAGAAAACTAAACAAACTGATCAATGAAACTATGAGCCATGCCTTGTAGGGCCACATAAGATGGATGGGTCATGGTGGAGACTTCTGACAAAATATGATCCATTTGAGAAGGGAATGACAAACTACTTCAGTATTCTTGCCTTGAAAACCCTATGAACAGTAGGAAAAGGCAAAAAGATAGGACTGAAAGATGAACTTCCCAGGTCGGTAGGTGTCCAAAATGCTATGAGAGATCAATCAAGAAATAACTCCAGAAAGAATGAAGAGATGGAGCCAAAGCATAAACAATACCCAGTTGTGGATTTGATGTGTGATGGAAGCTAAGTCTTATGCTGTAAAGGGCAATGTTGCATAGGAACCTGGAATATTAAGTCCACGAATCAAGGCAAATTGGATGTGGTCAAACAGGAGATGGTAAGAGTGAACATTGACATTTTAGGAATCAGTGAGCTAAAATGGAATGGAATGAGTGAGTTTAACTCAGATGACCATTATATCTACTACTGTGGACAAAAATCCCTTAGAAGAAATGGAGTAGTCATCATAGTCAGCAAGAGTCCGAAATTCAGTACTTGGATGCAATCTCAAAAATGACAGAATGATCTTTTTTCATTTCCAAGGCCAACCATTCAATATCACAGTAATCCAAGTCAATGCCCTACCAATAATGCTGAAGAAGCTGAATTTGAACGGTTCTATGAAGACCTACAAGACTTTCTAGAACTAACACCCCCCAAAAATGTCTTTTTCATTATAGGGGACTGGACTGCAAAAGCAGGAAGTAAAGAAACAGAGGACAGCAACAGGATGGGAAGGACTAGAGATCTCTTCAAGAAAATTAGAGATACCAAGGGAACATTTCATGCAAAGATGGGCACAATTAATGACAGACATGGTATGGACCTAACAGAAGCAGAAGATATTAAGAAGAGGTGGCAAGAATACACAGCAGAACTATACAAAAAGTATCTTCATGAACCAGATAATCACAATGGTGTGATCTTCACCTAGAGCCAGACATCCTGGAATGTGAAGTCAAGTGGGCCTTAGGAAGCATCACTATGAACAAAGCTAGTGGAGGTGAGCGATTTCCAGTTGAGCTATTTCAAATCCTAGAAGATGATGCTGCGAAAGTGCTGCACTCAATGTGCCAGCAAATCTGGAAAACTCAGCAGTGGCCACAGGACTGGAAAAGGTCAGTTTTCATTCCAATCCCAAAGAAAGGCAATGCCAAAGAAAGCTCAAACTACCACACAATTGCACTCATCTCATGTTCAAAATTCTCCAAGCCAGGCTTCAACAATACATGAACCTTGAACTTCCAGATTTTCAAGCTGGATTTAGAAAAGGCAGAGGGACTAGAGATCAAATTGCCAACATCCATTGGATCATCAAAAAAAGCAAGAGAGTTCCAGAACAACATCCACTTCTGTTTTATTGACTACACCAAAGCCTTTGACTGTGTGGATCACAACAAATTTTAGAAAATTCTTCAAGAGATGGGAATACCAGACCACCTGAACTGCCTCTTGAGAAATTTGTATGCAGATCAAGAAACAACAGTTAGAACTGGACAGACTGGTTCCAAATCGGGAAAGGACTAAATCAAGGATGTATATTTTCACTCTGCTTATTTAACTTATATGCAGAGTACATCATTTGAAATGCCAGGTTAGATGAAGCACAAGCTGGAATCAAGATTACCAGGAGAAATATCAGTAACCTCAGATATGCAGATGACAACACCCTTATGGCAGAAAGTGAAGAAGAACTGAAGAGCATCTTGATGAATGTGAAAGAGGAAAGTGAAAAAGTTGGCTTAAAACTCAACATTCAGAAAACTAAAAACATGGCATCTGTTCCTATCACTTCATGGCAAATAGATGGGGAAACAGTGGAAACATTGAGAGACTTTATTTTCTTGGGCTCCAAAATCAGTGCAGATGGTGACTTCAGCCAAGAAATTGAGATGCTTGCTTCTTGGAAGAAAAGATACGATCAACCTAGACAGCATATTAAAAAGTAGAGACATTACTTGGACAACGAAGTCTGTTTAGTCAAAGCTATTGCTTTTCCAGTAGTCATGTAGGGATGTGACAGTTGGACTATAAAGAAAGCTGAGCACTGAGAATTGATGATTTTGAACTGTGGTGTTGGAGAAGACTTTTGAGAGTCTCTTGAACTGAAAGGAAATCCAACCAGTCAATCCTAAATGAAAGCTGTCCTGAATATTCATTGGAAGGACTGATGCTGAAGCTGAAACTCCAATACTTTGGCTACCTGATGTGAAGAACTGACTCATTGGAAAAGACCCTGATTCTGGGAATGATTGAAGGTGGGAAGAGAAGGGGATGACAGAGGATGAGATGGTTGGATGGTATCACCAACTCTATAGATATGAGTTTGAGTAAGCTCTGGGAGTTGATCATCCACAGGGAAGCCCAGCATGCTGCAGTCCATGGGGTGGCAAAGAGTCGGACACAACTGAGTGACTTTCACTTTCCCCTTCATGTTCATTTTATATCTCTAAGAGAGTCATTATTTTACTATTCTCTTTAAAAATTTCTCTTTTAACTCTACAGTATGGAAATTTAAAATCAAAGTTGAATATTTTAAAAGAGTTCTACTGGTGTGGGTGTTTTTCCATCTTAAACTGCAATAATATATATGAAAATACAGCTGCTACTATCTATTAATACCAGTATAATTATTACTGTGATTAAATACACATGCACATAAACACACAAGAAATCTCTGAGTTTGCCTTCTGAGAAACAAAGGAAAAATGTTTGATTATTATAGTAGCTTTTTTTTTTTTTTTTTCTGAGGATTGTAGTGGGTTTGGTGATTCCATACATTCATCTTTGGCTGTTGATATTTTATACAGAAGAAACCTACCTAGAGTAAACTCTCATCCAAAGGTGTCACATGAGATGATTGTTAACAGTGAAGACTACTTCACTGTTAAGGTAAAATTATGAGGTAGTAAATTTGAATTTGACATAATTGTTTTTATGCAGCACCAGTTGTTTCCCTCCTAGCCCCAAGAAGATAACTTTTCCTTTCTTTTATTGAAGCTACATTTCTAAGGCCAGTATCTATCTGTCTAGGAAAAGTGGAACTAAGAAAGACTTTGGGGTTTTGTTTAAATTTGACTCAGTTCAGATTTTTGCTGTCACTGGTGATGTGATGTGGCCAGGTGAATATATGTTCTGACTTCCAGTTGACAAGGAGGTAACAACTGTCAGAAGGGCATGGTGGTACATCCTGCTTATAGGATGTCTAGCTCAGTTTGTGTGCATTCCCTTCCTCTTCTCACCCATGATGTTCATAGTTGTATGGAGGGGCACAGCATCAAATTCAGTACAGTCCAGTCTCAAAGATACTGTGAGTTCTGTTCCAAACTACTACGATAAAGTGAATATTGCAATAAAATCATATGAATTTTTTGGTTTCCCAGTGCAAATAAAAGCAATCTTTACACTATAGTGTAGTCTCTAAAATATGCAATAACATTATGTCTTAAAAGTAATGTACATATCTTCATTAAAAACATTTGTTGGGAAATTGTGCCAATAGGGCTACTCAATGTAAAGTTGTCACGAATCTTCAATTTGCAATAAAACATATGCAAAATATAATAAGGCAAAGTACAATCAAACAAGTGTGCCTGTAAACATTGTTTTATATATATAAACTTACATGGAAACTCTTGTGAATTACCAAAGTTAAACAAACCCTGATCAATTAGAGAGAGGAACAAGAGGAAAATTTATATACAGGTTATGATATAATGATTTAACAGGATTGCCTGATTTATGACTATATAGACAATGGGTTAGAACTAAATAAGTCAGAGTCTCCCCACCTGCATGGCCAATGATAGGGACTGCATATGATCTCAATTTCTCTCTGGTCTCAGATGTAGGGTTATTGTCCCCCAACCATAATTTTTTAAATCCCTATCTACACAGCCATCCAAATGTTTGTCTAACAGTTTTATCCCACTTTACTTTACCATTTGAATGCAGAGTTCCAAAGAATAGCAAGGAGAGAAAAGAGAGCCTTCCTCAGTGATCAATGCAAAGAAATAGAGGAAAACAATAGAATGGGAAAGGCTAGAGATCTCTTCAAGAAAATTAGAGATATCAAGGGAACATTTTATGCCAAGATGGACAGAAATGGTATGGACCTAACAGAAGCGGAAGATATTAAGAAGAGGTGGCAAGAATACACAGAAAACTGTACAAAAAAGATCTTCAAGACCCAGATAATCACAATGGTGTGATCACTCACCTAGAGCCAGACATCCTGGAATGTGAAGTCAAGTGGGCCTTAGGAAGCATCACTATGAACAAAGCTAGTGGAGGTGATGGAATTCCAGTTGAGCTATTTCGAATCCTGGAAGATGATGCTGTGAAAGTGCTGCACTCAATGTGCCAGCAAATCTGAAAAACTCAGCAGTGGCCACAGGACTGGAAAAGGTCAGTCTTCATTCTAATCCCAAAGAAAGGCAATGCCAAAGAAAGCTCAAACTACCACACAGTTGCACTCATCTCACACACTAGTAAAGTAATGCTTAAAATTCTTCAAGCCAAGCTTCAGCAATGCAGGTCAGGAAGCAACATTTAGAACTGGACATGGAACAACAAACTGGTTCCAAGGAGTATGAAAAGGAGTATGTCAAGGTTGTATATTGTCACCCTACTTATTTAACTTATATGCAGAGTACATCATGAGAAATGCTGGGCTGGAAGAAGCACAAGCTGGAATCAAGATTGCCAGGAGAAATATCAATAACCTCAGATTTGCAGATGACACCACCCTTATGGCAGAAAGTGAAGAGGAACTAAAGAGCCTCTTGATGAAAGTGAAAGAGGAGAGTGAAAAAGTTGGCTTAAAGCTCAACATTCAGAAAATTAACGTTATGGCATCCGGTCCCATCACTCCATGGCAAATAGATGGGGAAACAGTGGGTTACTTTATTTTTCTGGCCTCCAAAATCACTGCAGATGGTGATGGCAGCCATGATATTAAAAGATGCTTGCTCCTTGGAAGGAAAGTTATGACCAACCTAGACAGCATATTAAAAAGCAGAGACATTATTTTGCCAACAAAGGTCTGTCTAGTCATGGCTATGGTTTTTTCAGTGGTCATGTATGGATGTGAGAGATGGACTATAAAGAAAGCTGAGCGCTGAAGAATTGATGCTTTTGGACTGTGGTTTTGGAGAAGACTCTTGAGAGTCCCTTGGACTGCAAGGAGATCCAACCAGTCCATCCTAAAGGAGATCAGTCCTGGGTGTACATTGGAAGGACTGTTGTTGACACTGAAACTCCAATACTTTGGCTACCTGATGCGAGGAGCTGACTCATTGGAAAAGACCCTGATTCTGGGAGGGATTGGGGGCAGGAGGAGAAGGGGATGACAAAGGATGAGATGGTTGGATGGTATCAAGGACATGGGTTTGGGTGGACACCAGGTGTTGGTAATGGACAAGGAGGCCTGGCATGAAGCAATTCATGGGGTCACAAAGAGTCGGACATGACTGAGCAACTGAACTGAACTGAAACTGAGCTTTACCATTTAGCCTCTGTCACCTTAATACATTTTCAAATATTTATTATATTTATAATATTATGTATATTACATTATATATTATATTTATTATTATAAATGAGCTAATGTAAATATTTGAAACAGGCCTAGAGCCTGGCACATGGAAAATGTTCAATAAAATATATTGGATTTAACTAAGTCTTGCTGCTTTGTTTATTAACTCCACAAAGACACTATTCCTTTTCTGATTTTCATCTTATATTGGCACATTAACAATCTTGTGTTATTTTCAAGTGTACAGCAAAGTGATCAGTTATGTATGTGTTGGGTTGGTTTTTCTCCCTTGGTTCTTCTCTCAGTGTAGCAAAGAACTGGAAAGACAGACTAGTTACAGCTCAAGCAGGGAGGATTTATTAAACAAGTTGCATGTAGTACACTCCCAGAGAGATGTGAGAGTGGACCAACTCCACAGGATTGGTCTTGACCAATTTTGGTTTCCCCTTTATACTTTTTGTCTTTTCTCCTTGGCGGTTTGTGGGACTTAATTGGCTATTTCCCATTCAAATTAGGGCTTGTACCTGTATCCAATCAGGGAAGGGAATGTAAATAGAGTGCATGTTCAAGGCCAATTAGTGAAGGGGAGTGTTTGGGCATGTTTTCCTGCCAGAGGTTCTCACTCCATGGATTTTCATGGACTTTTCCTCTTTGTTTGTCCCTTTCACAGATTTTTTCTAGTCACTGCTTCCTCTAGCTGACATTTTTGACTCCTTTTTCTACTCTAACTGCATAACATATGTATCTATTCTTTTTCAACTTTTTTTTCCCCATTTGGGTTATTACAGAATATTAAGCAGCATTTCCTGTGCTGTACAGTAGATTCTTGTTGGTTATCTAATTTTTTAACACTATTTTTTGGGGGGGAGGGCATGCTGATCAGCATGTAGATCTTAGTTCTCTGTACAGGTACTGAGTTCACACCTCCTACAGTGGTAGCATTGATTCTTAACCACTGGACCACCAGGAAAGTCCAATAATCTAATTTGTTAATAAATATAGCAGTGTGTACATGTCAAAAGACACTGTTCTTTGAAACAAAGTATAGTAAGCAAGGCCAAATGCTTGCTGAATTTCCAGCTTGGCCATCTTCCATCACAGTCCCTCTGAATAGCTAAAAGTCATAGGTATTTGGGTTTTAGTCTCTAGTCCCCTGGCCTGCTCTTAGCTGATTGCTGGTCAGTCCCTGTTATCCTGTTAGTTACTCAGGAATTAAAAGAGCTGTTAATATAGGCTCCCTTCAGGGATCTCTGATATTAATTGACAAAAGAGGAGAATCATACATTTGCTGTACCGTTGAGAACCCAAAAGGCTGACAGGAATCTCCCTTTCCCACTTCACTTCTCTCAGGTTTCCCTCTAAAGTTAGTAAATTGTGTGATGGACAAAACAAAATGAAGAGAGATGTAGATCCCAGACAGTAATGAGCTGCTAGTTACCTGGAATTTTTAAAAATTAGTTTACTTTTTAATTGAAGGATAATCACTTATAGAATGTTGTTTTCTGCCAGATATCAGGAGAAGGCAATGGCACCCCACTCCAGTGCTCTTGCCTGGAAAATCCCATAGACGGAAGAGCCTGGTAGGCTGCAGTCCATGGGGTCGCGAAGAGTTGGACATGACTGAGCGACTTCACTTTCACTTTTCACTTTCATGCATTGGGGAAGGAAATGGCAACCCACTTCAGTGTTCTTGCCTGGAGAATCCCAGGGACAGGGGAGCCTGGTGGGCTGCCGTCTATGGGGGTCGCACAGAGTTGGACACGACTGAAGCGACTTAGCAGCAGCAGCCAGATATCAGTGAATCAGCCACAGGTATACACATGTTCCCTCCCTCTTGAACCTCCTTCCCATCTCCCTCTCCATCCCACCCGTGTTTGAGTTCCTGAGTAATAGAGAAAATTCCCATTGGTTATCTATTTTACATATGGTAATATAAGCTTCCATGTTACTCTCTCCATACATCTCACCCTCTCCTACCACCCTCATGGCCCTGCCATGTCCATAAGTCTGTTCTCTATGTCTAAAAATGTGGAACATTTCATGAATTTGTGTGTCATTCTCGCCCAGGAGCCATGCTAATCTCTGTATCAGTCTGATTTTTGTATATGTGCTGTCAAAATGTGCTCTAGAATTTTTTTTTTTTTTTGAAAGGCAAAAGTATTGAAAGTTTTCTAAGTTTATTAACCTCAGTACTTCTTACTTTTATGGAACATGTTCTAAACATCTCAGATCAGATGGAGAGAGAAATAGGACTAGGTAATTATTGCTGTTTTTAGTTCAAAAAGAAACTAAATGGAGGAATGCAAAATTGCTTTAAAGATGTTTTTACTTTGACTTTTTTAAAATTACATCTTTAAGCAATGCATATCAATGAATTACAAAGAAATAAGTTTTCAACCAGAGTGTACAAAACTGAATTAGAGTACCAGCTGTTCCCTTTTGGCCTTTAGTCATGACAGAAATTAATTATCCCAATAATAATACAAGGAGTGGGCTTTCAATAGACTTCATTTTGGTATTGTCTTTGGATTCTCAAACTACTGAACTGCTAATCAAAATTTAATCAGAGCTGAGTCCCCTATGTGAGAAAAGCAAAGATTATGTAATCATAGAAGTAAAATTCTTCCCACTGGGCAAAAGAAAGAACTGTATTTAATTTCTGATCACTCTTTTAATATCCTCTACATCTCCAAGTACATTGGGACTATAGTGAAATCATAATTAGCCAGTTTTTAGGAATGAAATTTATTTATCAAAAAAGTTTAAGAAAGGGGAGGAGCCAAGATGGCGGAGGAGTAGAATGGGAAGACCACTTTCTCTCCTACAAATTCATCAAAAGAATAACTGAACGCAGAGCAAACTTTGCAAAACAACTTCTGATCTCTAGCTGAGGTCACCAGGCGCCCAGAAAAGCAGCCCATTGTCTTCGAAAGGAGGTAGGACAAAATATAAAAGACAAAAAGTGAGACAAAAGAGCTAAGGACGGACATCCGTCCCGGGAAGGGAGTCTTAGGCGGCATTGCTTGGGGTAGGGTCCGGGCCTGAGTGCCCTGAGGACAATCGGAGGGAGCTTCTGTGAGTTGCCAACTTGAACTGTGGGAGACCAAAAGAGAGAGAGTAAATTAACCGGCCGGAACACACTGCCGGCCGTTCGCAGAACAAAGAGACCGAGAAAATCCAGGGAAGAGCTCGCAGGCTGCGGACCGGCCCAGCCCCGCCGGAGGCAGGAGGCAGGGGGGAGGGGAAGGTCGCGGAGAGACACAGGGCGCAGGCACCCGACCGGCGCGGGTGGGGACTGGGGCTGGGGACGCGGAGGGCAGAAGGCGCAGGCACCCGATTGGCGCCAGAGGAAACTGAAACTGGGTCCGCGGAAGGGAGTGGGCGCGCCACACCTGGGAAGAGTGCGCCCACCAAGCCCCCGGCTGCCTGAACCGCTCTGACGGGGAAGGCACAGAGAGCAGGCGCAGCTTTTCGTTCGGCGCTTTTGTGGAACACCCGAGGGCTGGAACCTCGCGCAGCGCGGGGCGCGCTCCATATAGAACAGCCGGGAGCCTGAGCAGCGCAGACGGAGAAAGCGGCGTTGGCCCCTCCCTGCAGCGCCAGCCCGCCCCGCGGCGCAAGTCCGTCCCCACAGCGCCAGCCCCGCCCGGCAGTGCAAGCCCCTCCCCGCAGAGCGACGGAACTAGCTACCTGAATAAGAGTCCACCTCCGCCCGCCTGTGTCAGGGCGGAAATGAGGCTCTGAAGAGACCGGCAAACAGAAACCAAATAAACAAAGGGAACCGCTTCAGAAGGGACTGGTGCAACAGATTAAAATCCCTCTAGAAAACACCGACTACACCGGAAGGGGCCTGTAGATATCGAGAAGTGTAAGCTGGAACGAGGAGCTATCTGAAACTGAGCCGAACCCACACTGACCGCAACAGCTCCAGAGAAACTCCTAGATATAATTTTACTTTTTTCTTTTTTTTTTCTTTTTTTATTTTTTCTCTTTTATTTTCCTTTAAAATCCCCTATTACTCCCCCATTACTCCTTAACTTTCATTTCCATAGATTTTTGCAATTTTTTTAATTAGGGAGAAAAAAAAATTTTTTTTTTGTTCTTTCTTTTTTTGTTGTTCTTTCTTTTTTCTTCTTTTTTTTTCTTTCCTTTTTCTTTTTCTCTTATTTCTTTTAAAGTCCTCTAGTACTCCTCCTCTACTACTCCTTAATTTTCATTTTCAATACATTATAACCTTACAAAAAAAAAGAAGCCCTATTTTTAAACCAAAGATTATTCTCTCCCAATCTTGACTCTCTGTTTTCTACCTCAGAACACCTCTATTTCCTCCTTTCCCCTTCTCTTCCCAATCCAATTCTGTGAATCTTTGTAGGTGACTGGGCTACAGAGAACATTCTGGGAACAGACAGCTGCGTAGATCTGTCTCTCTCCTCTTGAGTCCCCCTTTTTCTCCTCCTGCTCATCTCTATCTCACTCCTCCCTCTCCTCTTCTTCATGTAACTCTGTGAACCTCTCTGGGTGTCCCTAACGGGGGAGAATCTTCTCGCCATTAACCTATAAGTTTTCTTATCAGTGCTGTATAGTTGGAGAAGTCCTGAGACTACAGGAAGAATAAAACTGAAATCCAGAGGCAGGAGACTTAAGCCCATAACCTGAGAACACCAGAAAACTCCTGACTACATGGAACTTTAAGTAATAAGTGACTGTCCAAAAGCCTCCATACCTACACTGAAACCAACCACCACCCAAGAGCCAGTAAGTTTTAGAGCAAGACATACCACGCAAATTCTCCAGCAACGCAGGAACATAGCCCTGAACACCAACATACAGGCTGCCCAAGGTCACACCTAACACATAGACCCATCTCAAAACTCATTACTGGGCACTCCATTGCTCTCCAAAGAGAAGAAATCAAATTCCACGCACCAGAACACTGACGCAAGCTTCCCTAACCAGGAAACCTTGACAAGCCAATCGTCTAACCCCACCCACTGGGTAAAACCTCCACAATAAAAAGGAACCACAGACCTCCAGAATACAGAAAGCCCACTCCAGACACAGCAATCTAAACAAGATGAAAAGACAGAGAAATACCCAACAGGTAAAGGAACATGAAAAATGCCCACCAAGTCAAACAAAAGAGGAGGAGATAGGGAATCTACCTGAAAAAGAATTTAGAATAATGATAATAAAAATGATCCAAAATCTTGAAAACAAAATGGAGTTACAGATAAATAGCCTGGAGACAAAGATTGAAAAGATACAAGAAATGTTTAATAAAGACCTAGAAGAAATAAAAAAGAGTCAATTAAAAATGAATAATGCAATGAATGAGATCAAAAACACTTTGGAGGGAACCAAGAGTAGAATAACGGAGGCAAAAGATAGGATAAGTGAGGTAGAAGATAAAATGGTGGAAATAAATGAAGCAGAGACGAAAAAAGAAAAAAGGATCAAAAGAAATGAGGACAACCTCAGGGACCTCTGGGACACTGTGAAACGCCCCAACATTCGAATCATAGGAGTTCCAGAAGAAGAAGACAAAAAGAAAGGCCATGAGAAAATACTCGAGGAAATAATAGCTGAAAACTTCCCTAAAATGGGGAAGGAAATAGCCACCCAAGTCCAAGAAACCCAGAGAGTCCCAAACAGGATAAACCCAAGGCGAAACACCCCAAGACACATACTAATCAAATTAACAAAGATCAAACACAAAGAACAAATATTAAAAGCAGCAAGGGAGAAACAACAAATAACACACAAAGGGATCCCCATAAGGATAACAGCTGATCTATCAATAGAAACCCTCCAGGCCAGAAGGGAATGGCAGGACATACTGAAAGTAATGAAAGAGAATAACCTACAATCTAGATTACTGTATCCAGCAAGGATCTCATTCAGATATGAAGGAGAATTCAAAAGCTTTACAGATAAACAAAAGCTGAGAGAATTCAGCACCACCAAACCAGCCCTTCAACAAATGGTAAAGGATCTTCTCTAGACAGGAAATGCAGAAAGGTTGTATAAACGTGAACCCAAAACAACAAAGTAAATGGCAACGGGACCACACCTATCAATAATTACCCTAAATGTAAATGGGTTGAATGCCCCAACCAAAAGACAAAGATTGGCTGAATGGATACAAAAACAAAACCCCTATATATGCTGTCTACAAGAGACCCACCTCAA
This sequence comes from Cervus canadensis, assembly GCF_019320065.1. NCBI lineage: Eukaryota > Metazoa > Chordata > Mammalia > Artiodactyla > Cervidae > Cervus > Cervus canadensis. Next base: position 60,028,537 of record NC_057404.1, read on the forward strand.
AACAAGAGACACATACAGACTGAAAGTGAAGGGCTGGAAAAAAATATTTCATGCAAACGGAGACCAAAAGAAAGCAGGAGTCGCAATACTCATATCAGATAAATAGCTTTCAAATAAGGATGTGAAAAGAGACAAAGAAGGACACTACATAATGATCAAGGATCAATCAAGCAGAAGATAATAACAATTATAAATATATATGCA